>NC_139072.1:0-40728 GCF_965140915.1 Aythya marila | reverse complement strand
GGTCTCGGGGTTTTTTGGGGGGGGTCCGGACCTGGTAGCGTCGGATGAGGGCCTCGTTCTTCTTGCGCAGGGCCTCGATGCGCTTGTCCAGCTCCGCGTCCTTCTCCTCCTCGACCTCAGGTCCAGCGCCGCCGCCTGGGGGGGGGGGGCAAAAAAAAAAAAAAAAAAAAAAAAAAATTAATTAAAAAAAAGGGATAAATGGGGACGGAGCCGCCCCCCCCAGGCCTAGGGAACCCTCCTCCCAGGTTGCAAGGCCTGATCCAGAGCCCCCCCCTGCACAGGCTGGAGCCCCCCCAGATCCTAAATGGACCCCCCCAGACCCCAAAGCTGAGCCCCAGAGCCCCCGCAGAGCAAAAGGGCCCCCCCGGAGCCAAAAGGAGGCCCCCCCCAGACCCAAAAGCTGAGCCCCCAGAGGCCCCCCAGACCCAAATGGAGCCCCCCAAGCTCCTTCTGGACCCCCCAGACCCCAAAGCCCCCCCTCCAGACCCCAAACACCTCCCAGGCCCCTTCTGGACCCCCCAGGCCCTAAAACCGAACCCCAAAACCCCCCCCCGGCCTCTCCCGGACCCCCCAGGCCCTTTCTGGACCCCCTCCAGACCCCAAAGCCCCCCCAGGCCTGTCCCAGACCCCCCCCAGACCCCAAAGACCCCCCCCGGCCTTTCCCAGACCCCCCCCCCAGACCCCTTTTGGACTCCCCCAGGCCCCTTTGGACCCCCCAGGCCCCCTCTGCCCCCCCCCCCAGACCCCAAAACCCAGCCCCAGGCCCCCTCCAGGCCCCCCAGGCCCTGAGGCCCAGCCCAGAGCCCCCCCAGGCCCCCTCTGGCCCCCCCCCCAGACCCCAAAACCCAACCCCAGCCCCCCCCCCAACCCCTTTGGACCCCCCCCAGGCCTGCCCCAGGACCCCCCCCCGCCCCCCCCCCTCACCATGGCGGGGCCGCCCCGGGGCCCCCCCCCCCCCCGCAGCGCAACCGCCGGGCGTCCGCTGAAGGCTCCGCCTCGTCCCGCCTTCGGAGCGGCTTCCGCTTCCGGTCACGTGTTAGGGGCGGGTTGATGCGTGTTAAAAGGGCGAGGGGGTGTTAAAAGGGCGAGGGGGGTGTTAAAAGGGCGAGGGGGGAGTTTGTGGGGCCCACTGCTGGGGTTAGTTGGGGACAAAGGGGGATAAAGCGGGACAAGGGGACAGGATGAGCTGCCTGTCACCTCGTCCGGCCAGGCACCGACCCCATATCGCCCCCCCAATGTCCCTAAATATTCCCATGTCCCCATATTCCCCCATAACTCCCTATATCCCCCTGTCCCCATATCCCAATAACCCTATATCCCAATAACCCTATATCCCAATACCCCCATATCCCGATATCCCCCATCCCCAATAACCCTGTATCCCTATATCCCAATACACTCATATCCCTACATCCCCCTGTTCCCATATCCCAATATCCCCCATCCCAACATCCCCATATCCCCCTGTCCCCAATAACCCTATAACCCTATATCCTATAACCCTATAGTCCCCATCACCCCCACAGCATGGCTTTTGGGGTCCCTGCTTTTTGGGTGTCCCAGGATTATGGGGTGTCCCAGGATCATGGGGTGTCCCAGGATTATGGGGTGCCCCAGGACTGCGGGGTGTCCCAGGATTATGGGGTGTCCCAGGATTGTGGGATGTCCTGGGATTGCGGGATGTCCCGGGATTATGGGGTGACCTGGGATTATGGGGTGTCTCAGGATTGTGCGGTGTCCCAGGACCGTGGGGTGTCCCAGGATTATGGGGTGTGCTGGGATTATGGGGTGTCCCATGATTGTGGGATGTCCTGGGATTAGGGGGTGTCCCAGGATTATGGGATGTCCCAGGATCGCGGAGTGTCCCAGGATTATGGGGTGTCCCTGGATCATGGGGTGTCCCGGGATCATGGGGTGTCCCAGGATTGTGGGATGTCCCGGGATCGTGGAGTGTCCCAGGATTATGGGGTGTCCCGGGATTATGGGGTGTCCCAGGATTGTGGGGTGCCCCAGGACTGCGGGGTGTCCCAGGATTATGGGGTGTCCCGGGATTATGGGGTGCCCCAGGACTAGCACACCACTCGGAGCATCCCAAAGCACGCAGATACTACCCAACAGTACATCACCCACCTTTAATTTCAACAAAACCCCCCAAAAAAGCTTTTTTTTCCCCCCCAAAAAAAAAAAAACCCACCCGGAGCCCCTCCTCGCTTAGCGGGACCCGCAGAGCCGCTCCCAGCGCGCGGCGTCGCCGATGTCGGCGCTGTACTGGGAGCTCCAGTCCCGCTCGAACACCGCCCGCAGCTGCTCCGGCACCGTGGCCCCCGCGCCGCCCCCCAGCTGCTGCACCACCAGCGCCGAGCCCGCCGTCTGCACGAAGTAGTCCCCGGACCAGTTGGAGGTCCCTGCGGGGAGAAATGGGGGTGAGGAAGGGGAAATTGGGGTGAGGAAGGGGAAATGGGGGTGGGGAAGGGGGAATGGGGGTGGGGAAGGGGGAATGGGGATGGGGAAGGGGGAATGGGGATGGGGAAGGGGAAATTGGGGATGGGGAAGGGGAAATGGGGGAGAGGAAGGGGAAATGGGGATGGGGAAGGGGGAATGGGGATGGGGAAGGGGAAATGGGGATGGGGAAGGGGAATGGGGATGGGGAAGGGGAAATGGGGACAGGGGATGAGGAAGGGGACAGAGGAAGAGGAAGGGGGCAGGGGATGAGGAAGGGGGCCAGGGGATGAGGAAGGGGAAATGGGGATGGGGAAGGGGAAATGGTGATGAGGAAGGGGAAATGGGTAAGAGGAAGGGGGAATGGGGATGGGGAAGGGGGAATGGGGATGGGGAAGGGGAAATTGGGGAGAGGAAGGGGAAATGGGGATGGGGAAGGGGAAATGGGGATGGGGAAGGGGGAATGGGGATGGGGAAGGGGAAATGGGGATGGGGAAGGGGAAATGGGGATGGGGAAGGGGAGCAGGGGGAGAGGAAGAGGAGCAGGGGAAGAGGAAGAGAAAAAGGGGAAGAGGAAGGGGGCAGCGGGAGAGGAAGGGGACAAGAGGAAGGGGGCCAGGGGATGAGGAAGAGGAGCAGGGGAAGAGGAAGGGGACAGGGGAAGAGGGACCGGGGTAAAGGAAGGGGGCCAGAGGATGAGGAAGGGGAAATGGGGAAGAGGAAGGGACGAGGGGAAGAGGAAGAGGAGCAGGGGGAGAGGAAGGGGGCAGAGGAAGAGGAAGGGACCAGAGAATGAGGAAGGGGAGCAGGGAAGAGGAAGGGGAAATGGGGAAGAGGAAGGGGAAATGGGGAAGGGGAGCAGGGGGAGAGGAAGGGGAGCAGGAAAAGAGAAAGGGGCCAGGGGAAGAGGAAGGGGACAGAGGAAGAGGAGCAGGGGAAAGGGACCAAGGGCAGAGGATGAGGAACAGGGGAAGAGGAAGGGGGCCAGAGGATGAGGAAGAGGAGCAGGAAAAGAGGAAGGGGACCAGGGCACCCCAAGAGCCGACCCCACCAGCACCGCCACCGTTTTTCGGCGCCGGCACCGCCGAGGGGCTCACCGATGTAGGCCGCCTTCTCCGTCACCATGTACTTGTTGTGGTTGACCCGGGCGTAGGGGATCCGGGCTTGCGCCTCGCTCGACGGCACCATGAAGAGCCTCTACGGGGCCGGGGTGGAAAACGTCACCGGGACGGGGTAGGGGGGGACACGCCAGGGGGTCGCGGCGTCCCCCCGCCCGGTACCCACCACCTCCACGCTGTAACGGGTCCGGTTGTCGCCGACGGCGGCCAGGGATTTGAGGAAGGGGAACATCTCCGCCTTGGAGTGGGGCCAGCAGCCCACCAGGAGGCGAACCTTCACCCGCCGCTCGAAGACCGCCTTCCGGAGCCGGTTATCGATGGCCGGCCAAAATCTTTTTTGGGGAAAAAAAAAGCGTTATTTGTGAGCCTAACCAACGCGCTCGGGTGTTTCGGGGCCTCACGCACCTCTTGGGGTAGGAGAACTCCATGGTGGGTAAGTAGCTCATCACCGCCACGTGCACGAAGTCCTCGGCGGCGTCGATGACGCCGAGCAGGGCGCGGAGGTCCTCGGTGCGCCCCGGGGCGCAGAGGGCCGGCGGGGCGCTCTGCGGAGCGAGGAGGGGGCATCAGCACGCCGAAGACCCCCCCAAAAAATCAAAAACCCACCCGCCCCGGCCCGCACCGAGAAGTAGACGGCGGCCGGCGTGTCGTTGAGGTTGAGCTCCAACGGCGTCTCCATGTTGAAGGAGGTGGAGAACGTCGCCGGCCACGGCGCGGGGATGGAGGCGTTGGGCAAACCCAACACCCAGTAGGCTTCAAAAACCTTGCCCAGGTCCCGCGCCAAGCAGCTGCAGTTGTAGACGGCCGCTCCCAACTCCTTCACCTGCGCCAACGAGCCAACGACCCCCTCCCCTCAGCGGCGAGGGGGATTTTGGGGGGCGTTTGCCCCCCTTGCGAGACGCGACGGGTTGTAGTCAGAGGGTCCCGGCCCCGTGGCGATGCCCGGTTGTGTTTTGGGGGGAGAGGAGCGCGGTTGGGAGCGTTGAAATTGTGAAATTTTGCATTAAAATTGGGGCTCACCTGGGTGAGGGAGCGCCAGTCCATGTTGGCGCTGCCGATGTAGAGGTGGGCGCCGTCCACGATCCAAAATTTGGTGTGCAGCACCCCCCGGGTGAGCCGGGGCATGTCGACCGTCCGCACCGCGGCGCCTACAAGTTGGGGGGAAAGGGGGCGAAGGGAACGGGGTCGGGGTCTCCCTCGGGGTCGCCCCCCAACCCCGTCGAGGCCGTCCCGGTTTTTGGGGGGTTGGCTCACCGCTGAGCTCGAGCGCCCGCAGGTCGCTCTGGGGGAATTTGGAGGTCGGGGTGTTGACGGCCACCCGGACGGAGACGCCGCGGGCCGGCAGCTTGAGGAGCTCCTCCAGGATCTGCTCGCCCTGCTCGGAGACGGGGGGAGAAAAAAAAGAGAGAAGTGGTCAAAAACCACCGGAAAACGCAAAAAAAAAAATAAATAAAAAACACCCAACGCTTGAGCGGACGCGCGCAGTGAGCTGCGACGGGCGCGAGCCGGCTCCTTCGACGGTGGTTTATCGTGATAATTCATGGCAGCAACAAGGGATCTGGCTCCCTTCTGGTGGTGTATCGCGATAATTCATGGCAGAGGGGGATCTGGCTCCCCATCAGTGTGGTTTATCGCGATAATTCACAGCAACAAAGGATCTGGCTCCCCACCGGCAGTTTATCGCGATAATTCATGGCAGAGGGGGATCTGGCTCCCCATCGGTGTGGTTTATCGCGATAATTCATGGCAGTAAGGGATCTGGCTCCCCATCAGTGTGGTTTATCGCGATAATTCATGGCAGTAAGGGATCTGGTTCCCCATCAGTGTGGTTTATCATGATAATTCACGGCCACAAGGGATCCGGCGCCGACACTGGTGGTTTATCACGATAATTCATGGCAAAAAGGGATCTAGCTGCCTGCCAGTGGTTTATCGTGATAATTCACAACAGCAAGGGATCTGGCTCCCCATCAGTGTGGTTTATCATGATAATTCACAGCAGCAAGGGATCTGTCTCCCCGTTGGTGGTTTATCGCGGTAATTCATGGCAGAGGGGGATCTGGTGTGGTTTATCAGTGTGGTTTATCGCGATAATTCACAGCAACAAAGGATATGGCTCCCCACTGGTGGTTTATCGCGATAACTCACAGCAGTCAGGGATCCGGCAGCAGGGGATCCGGCTCCCCACCAGTGGTTTATCGCGATAACCCACGGCAAAAAGCGATTCGGCTCCCACCCCGGTGGTTTATCGCGATAATTCACGGCAGGGGGGGCATCCAGCCCTGCTCATCACACCAAGCGTGAGCTCGGCCTCCTCATCCTCGCCCCGCGGACCTGCGAGGCCGAAGGCTCCTGGGTGTGCGTGTCCTCGTTGGTCATGGTCCAGTAGAAGGCGGCGACGTCGAGGCTGCGGCGGGCGCCGCCGACGAGGTTCAACCACGCGTCGAAAGTGGAAGGGTTCCCGGGTCCGCCGTAGCTCATTCCCTCGGGGATGCTCTCGACCAGAACGATCCTAAAAAAAAAAGAGGTGAAAAAAGGGAAATTTGGGGAAAAAAAAAACACCAAAGGGAGCTCGGGGAGGCCGCACGCACCGGCACGGGTCGGCGCAGGGCTCGGCGCGGCGTCGAAGCGCCGAGCTGGAGCAGAGGTGGAAGAAGTGGATGAAGAAGAGGAAGAGGAGGGTGACGAGGACGGCGGCCAGCAGGGCGGGCTGCGGAGAGGACGAGCCGGGGGTGAGAAAGGGGAAGCCAGCCCCAAAAAAAGGGGTTTTCGGCCCGTTTTTTTGTTTTGTTTTTTTTTTCGGCGGGGGGTTTTACCTTGGGTGAGAATCGGCCGGGTTGCGCCGGCGGCTCCTCGGGAGGCTCCAGCTGCGAGGGGGGACGGAGAGGATTTGGGGGAGACCCCAAAGCAGGGTTTTTTTAGGGTGAATCCCCCCCAAAAAATGGTCACGAAGCTGATTTTGGGGTGCTGGCATGGGGCAGGGAGCTTCAGGACACCGCAATTGGGGATTTTTGGGGTGCTAGGAGGGGGAAGGGAGGTTTGGGACACCCCAATTGGGGATTTTGGGGTGCTAGCAGGGGGCAGAGAGGTTTGGGACACCCCAATTTGGGATTTTTGGGGTGCTAGGAGGGGGTTGGGAGCTCAGAGACACCCCTATTTGGGGTTTTGGGGTGCTAGCAAGGGGCAGGGAGCTTCAGGATGCCCCAGTTTGGGATTTTGGGGTGCTACCAGGGGGCAGGGAGCTTCGGGACACCCCAATTTGAGATTTTGGGGTGCTAGGAGGGGGCAGGGAGCTTCAGGATGCCCCAATTTGGGATTTTTGGGGTGCTAGCAAGGGGCAGGGAGCTTCGGGACCCCCCAATTTGGGGTTTTGGGGGTGCCGCCAGCGCCGTACCTGCTCATAGACCCCATAAGGCTTCATTGTCGCGGGTCTCCGGGGGCCGAGGCTGTGGGAAAAGAAAACCAGATCGGGATTTCAGTGGTTTTGGGGCCACCCCACAGCGAGCCCCGCGCTGACTCACGGGGCTGACGCGCTCACGTGCCCCGGGGACGGGGAGGGGAACTCGGCCGTGCCTGGCCATGCCCCTATTTCCCTCCCGCCCCAAAATAGGGCTTTTAGGGTTCCCCAAAACCCTGTCCGGGGGCTTTTAGGGTTCCCCAAAACCCCACCCGGGGACGGCAGCGGGGTTGGGATGGGGCCGTGGGTGGGGGTGAGTTGGGTTTATTTGGGGTTTGGCCCTTTCCCAGCCGTAATTTAGGGTCGGAGAGGGGTTTGGGATCAGGAATGTGTTTAGGGACAGGATTAGGACAATATTTGAGGGATGTTTAGGGCAAAGGACAGATTTAGGGGCAGAGCAAAGATTAGGACAACATTTAGGGCATGTTTAGGGCCAGGAATGTGTTTAGGGCAGGCATTAAAGCCAGGACCAGGCTTCCTACAACACTTGGGACATGTTTAGGATCGGGAACAGGTCCAGGGGCACGCTTAGGGCCAGGATTACGACAAGGTTTCGGGTACATTCAGGACCAGGGACCTATTTAGGGCCATGTCTGGGATTAGGACTCAATTTCAGGCACGTTAAGGGTTAAGAACACATTTAGGGCCAGCTGCGGGGCCCTTTTTGGGGTCGGAGCCCAGTTTAGGGCCAAGACACGTTTAGGGCTAGGATTAGGACAGCGTTTGGGGCACATTTAGGGCCAGAGCCACGTTTAGGGTCGGGTTTAGGGGTTTAGGAACTGGGCTTAGGGTCAGAACTGGGTTTAGGAACTGGGTTTAGGGTTTAGGAATTGGGTTTAGGGGTTTAGGATCTGGGTTGAGGAATTGGGTTTAGGATGTGGATTTAGGGGTTTAGCAAGTGGGTTTAGGGGTTTAGGAACTGGGTTTAGGTAAGAACTGGGTTTAGGAACTGGGTTTAGGGGTTTAGGAACTGGGCTTAGGTAAGAACTGGGTTTAGGAACTGGGTTTACGGATTTAGGAACCGGGTTTAAGGGTTTCGGATCTGGGTTTAGGATCTGAATTTAGGGGTTTGGGGACCACAACTGGGTTTAGGAATTGGGTTTAGGGTCAGAAGTGGATTCAGGTCCAGAACTGGGTTCAGGGCCAGGACCAGGGCGTTATTTAGGACCGGGGCCACATTTGGGGCCAGGACTAAAAACCCCTAAAACCAGGACAAAATTTGGGCAGATTTGGGGCCGGGACGCGATTTAGGGCACGCCTGGGGGGGGCAGCTTTAGGATCAGGCACTGTTTTAGGGCCAGGATCCTATTTAGGGCCTTATTTAGGGCCGGGGCCCGGTTCCCCCCCCCACCCCGTACCGGAGGTCCCGGGGGGGGGGGGGGGCGGGAGGCCCCGGGTCCTCCAGCGGTCGTCTCTATGGTCGCCGCGCCCTTTGCTCCCAACGGGGCCGCCGCTGCCTAGAGCGGCCACGGCGCGTGCGTGGGGTTAGAGCGGCGCCCTGGGACGCTTCCGCCATCTCGGTGGTGGCTACTTCCGGTGCGGGCCTGGAGCCGGCGGGATGGGGCGCGGCGGGGGCCGGGAGGTGAGGGGGGGGCCGGGGGGGTCTGGAGGGGTTTTGGGGGGCAAAAAAGGGTCTGGGGGGGGTGGAGCTGTGGGGCAGGAGGGGCTGAGAGGGGTATTTGGGGTCCGGGGGTGGGCAGAAGGAGGCCTGGGAGGGGCAGAAGGGGGCCTGGGGTGGGGTTGGGGGGGCAGAAGGGGGCTGAGGGGGGTATTTGGGGGCCTGGGAGGGGCAGAAGTGGGGCTGGGGGGTGGTCGAAGCGGGGCATTTGGGGCCTGGGGGGGTTTTGGGGGGGGCAGAAGGGGGCTTGGGGGGGTATTTGGGGGCCTGGGAGGGGCAGAAGGGGGGCTGGGGGGGGTCGGAGGGGGGCATTGGGGGCCTGAGGGGGCCTTGGGGGGGGCAGAAGAGGCCTGGGGGGGCAGATGGGGGCTGAGGGGGGTATTTGGGGGCCTGGGGGGCTTGGAGCTGTTGGGCAGGAGGGGCTGGGGGGGTATTTGGGGACCTGGGGGGGTTAGAAGGGGGGTTTGGAGGGGGTATTTGGGGTCTGGGGGTGTGTTGGGGGGTGTTTCACACCCCCCTTGCCCTATTCCAGGCAGGCGGCGAGGGCTGAGCCCCAGGCGCTGTGCCCCCCCCCGGGCAGGGGGAGGGGGGCCCGGTGATGGTGTCAGTGACAATGGGTGAGTGTTCTAAAACCCTAAAAAAAACAAGGGCTGGGGAGCTCCAAAACCCTGCAAAACCACCCCAAAAAAAAAAAAACAAAAAACCCTACGGGATCTGCAGGGGAGTGGGTGTGGAGAATAAATTGTGAATTTTACTAATTTGACTCGTTTTTGTTCTTTTTTGGAACTTTTTGTCCTGCTGGCAGCGACGTCGGAGTGGATCCAGTTCTTCAAGGAAGCGGGGATCCCCCCCGGCCCCGCCGTCAACTACGCCGTGATGTTCGTGGATAACAGGTGGGGAGAGCCCCCAAATCCATCGTTTTTTACCTGAAAATGCACAAGGAAGAGCAAAACCCAGCATTTTATCCCATTTTCTGCTCATTTTATTAATTAATCTGGGCCGAGCTTTGTTTTTGTTCTCTCCCACGCCTCTAAACTCCTCTTTTTGACCCAAAACTGGGCGAGGAAGAGCAAAACCCAGCAGCCTGCCTCATTTTCTGCTCATTTTGATAATTAATCTGGGCCAAACTTTGTTTTTCTTACCTTCTGTGCCTCTAAACTCTTCTTTTTGACCCAAAATTGTGCAAGGAGGAGCAGAACCCAACAATCCATCCAATTTTCCTTTCGTTTCATTATTTTTTTTTAATTAATCTGGGCTGAGCTTCGCTATTGGCACCGCCGTGTCGCGTCGTAGCTCCTGCTGGATTAATCCTGGGCTTAATTAGGCTCGCTGGGGTTTAATTAAGCTTGTAATTAGGGAGGAGAGGGATTATCCCAAACCTCCAGCCCCATTGGGAGCGGATTCCTTCCCGATGTCCCCGCAGGATCCAGAAGAACATGCTGCTGGACCTCAACAAGGAGATCATGAACGAGCTGGGCATCACCATCGTGGGGGACATCATCGCCATCCTCAAGCACGCCAAAGTCGTTTACAGGCAGGTACGAGCCTCCCCGACCAGTTTGGGACTGGGACGAACTGGTTTTTGGCCCGGGAAGGGTGGGTTTGGGGGGATTTTAGGGGTGCTGATGGAGCTCGCGCCCCGCAGGAGATGTGCAAAGCGGCCACCGAGGCGCTGAGCCCCCCGAGCGCGCCGGCGGAGCTGCGCCGCAACGCCAGCAGCGGTGAGTGCGGGCTCAACAACCCCTAAAATCCTTGTTTTTTAAGAAAAAAAAAGTCGTTTTAGGGAGCTTTAATTCACGGTGGCCCTCCCGGTTCTGTTTCCAGCCGCCTCCCGCATGATCGCCAACAGCCTGAGCCGGGACTCGCCGCCCGCCACCCCCACCCGCCGGCCCGACACCTCCAAAATCTCCGTCACTGTCTCCAACAAGCTGGCGGCGAAGAGCGCGGGTAGGGAGGAAGAGCACGGGCGAGGAAGAAGAGGGTGGGCAGGGAGGAAGAGCACGGGTGAGGAGGAAGAGCTTGGGTAGGGAGGAAGAGCGTTGAGTACAGAGGGAGCGCTCGCACGTCCACTCTGGGTGACTTTTTGCCCCAAATCACGCCTCTCCCAAAATCCATGGGGGTTTAGGAGGTGGCTTTCCCCCCCCGGGTGCTCTTTTGGGGCCAATTCTTGCCATTTTAGCCACCGGTCTGAGCTTCTCCCTGGTTTTTCCCCCCTCCTGAGGTCTGCGTGAGGCGGAAACCGGGAGCCCCGCGCCGGTGCAGGCCAAGCGGCGCCGCGTGACGGCGGAGATGGAGGGCAAATACGTGATCACCATGCCCAAGGGCACCACGCCGCGCACCAAGAAGATCCTGGAGCAGCAGGCGGCCAAAGGTAGCGACCCCACAGCCTCTCGGAACCACCACGGGGACGTTTTGGGGCCCCAAAAACCCGGGGGATGAGCCCCGTGTCCTCTGTTCCGCGGTGATCCCAAGCTGTTCAAAATCTCATCTCAATTACGTGATTTTATAAACACATCAAGGTGCTGTGACCCATAAAGTTGGCTTTTATTTCTCTAAAAACCACATTTATAAATTAAAAAAGGGAAAACAGGCACCAGGAGGAGCAGAAACCACTCTCGAAACACTTATTTAATGGGATTTCTGCGGTGTTTTCACGTGCGCTGGTGGTGCCTCCCCATCCTCTTCCACTTTCCCCCCTAAAATTCTTAAAACTGTGTTTTCTCCCTCAAAAAAACCCCACCAGGTCTGCAGAGGACATCGGTTTTCGACCGCCTGGGAGCTGAAACAAAAGCAGACACGGCGGCTGGCAAGGTGAGCGCAGCGGGGATGCGTTTTGGGGGAAAACCTTGAGGAAAAAGCCCAAACTGGAAATGCACTGGAGGAAATTTGGGGGATTCTTCGGTGGTCCCGGGTGTCGTAGAATTTAGGTTGGAAAAACCTTCAGGATCATGAAGCCCGACCACCAAAATGATGATTCTCTTCCTATGCCTCAATTTTCACCCTTCAATTTGGGATGCAGTAGGGTTTCTTGGTGCTCTGGAAGCTGGAAAAAAATAGAGAATTTTATTTTACTGGCTGTTTTTTGGTGATTTTCACCCCAAAACACATGAGGGGATTCCTTCATTATTGCATAAACAGGGTGAAGGCAAAGCCAGCACCCAAAATGGGGGCGGGGGGACCCAAACTTTGTTCTTACGCCCCCCTTGTGTCCCCCCCCCAGCCCACAGGGGTGTTCAGCAGGCTGGGCGACACTCCGGCCGGCGGCAAGAACGCGGAGAGCGACGACGACGAAGGCTCCGTCCTGCCCTACGCCGGCGTCCTCAAGAAACCCCCCAAGGACGCCCCCGAAACGGGGAAAATCATCAAAGCCAAAGCCCAAACCTCGGAACCCCCCCGGCGCCGCGCCGGGGGCAAAACGCAGCCCCCCCAATGCAGCCTGGAAGCTCAGGACAGCAGCGTCAGCAGCAGCCGGAGCAAAAACCAGCCCGAATTTCGGGTGACCATCAAGAGGACTTGGGGCAGCGCCAAGGTGAGCAGCAGCAGCGACGCCCTCAGCGCCCGCATGGACGACGCCGGCGCCGTCAGCGTCTTCCAGAGACTGGGGAAAAAAGCGGACTGACGCCAGCTCCACGTGGCCAAAACCTGGGCGTTTCGTCCTCGTTTTGGTCAAAATTTGGGTTTAGTTTACGGTTGCGTTCGAGTTCTGGGCTTACCTTCACGGTTTGGTTGAAAATCCAGGTTTATTTTCATGGTTTTGTTGAAATTCCAGGCTTATCTTTGTGGTTTTGTTTGAAAGCCGGGTTTATTTTACGGTTTTGTTCAAGTTCTGTGCTTATCTTCACGGTTTTGTTTGAAATCCAGGCTTATCGCCACAGTTTTGTTCAAAATTTGGGCTTTCCATCCCAGTTTTGCTCGAAATCCAGATTTATTTTACAGTTTCATTCAAGTTCTGGGCTTACTTTCACGGTTTTGTTTGAAATCTGAATTTATTTTTGTGGTTTCATTCAAATTCTGGGCTTTCCATCCCAATTTTGTTTGAAATCTAGGTTTATTTTCATGTTTTTTTTTCAAGTTCTTGGCTTGTCTTCACGGTTTTATTCAATTTCTGGGCTTTCCATCCCAGTTTTCTTCAAAATCTGGGCTTATCTTCACAGTTTTCTTCAAATTCTGGGCTTTCCATCCCAGTTTTGTTCGAAATCTGGTTTTATTTTCACAGTTTTATTGGAAATCCAGGCTTATATTCACGTTTTTCGTCATATTTTGGGTTTATTTTCATGTTTTTCTTCTAATTCTGGGCTTCTCCTCCTGGTTGTGTTCAAATCCTGGTCTTATCCTCCCGATTTTGTTCAAAATCCGGGCTTCTCATCCCAGTTTTGTTCAAAATCTGGACTTACCTTCCCAATTCTGTTCAAAATCCAAGTTTCTCCTGGTTTCCCCGTCTCTTCCCCACTCACCACATTGATGAGGGGGAAAAGTTATTTAAAAAAAAGACTTTCCTGCACTCGCTGCACTTAAAGTTTTCCTTTTTATTTTCTTTTTCCTTTTTTTTTAAAATTTTTTCCTTACCTTTTTCCTATTTTTTCTATTTTCCTATTTATTTTTTCTCCCCTGCAGGTTCGTTTTGTATTTCTAAGAGCTGGGATGCTTTTTTGGAGCAGCCCCTAAAAAAAAGCAAAATCTCCCCAAAACGGCTCACAGTTGCCACGCGCGCTGCTTGCGGGCCCCGAAAATTGCCAATTTTCACACCTAAAATTGGAATTGCTGCCAGCCCGTCCCCAAAATGGGCACATTGTCCCCAAAACGGGCATCGGGGACTTTGCACAAATGCCAGGTTTGTCCCCAAATCGGCTCTCTGTGGGTGTTGACTTTGGGTTGAAACCAGGAGGTTTAGGGTCTCGCCAAGCATCCTTCCTGCTCTGCTTCCCAAATTTCCTTATTTTTCCCATTTCACACCTGGTGAGAAGCTTTTTTTTTTTTTTTTTTTGCCAGTTTCGTTGCGTTTGCTGTGGTTTTCTTGCACCACCTCTAACTTTGGGTTTTGGTGGTTTTTGAGGTATTTTTGTTTTTTTTTTTTTGAGCTTTTTTTATTTGTGTTTTTTTGGGGGGGAGTGGGTTACGATGTGGTCTCACAACACCCCTTTTTGGCGTTTTTTTTGGCGTGCAGTGTGCCCAGCCCCTCACAGGGGGCCACTCGCTGCGGTTTTAACCCTGGGGGGCACCCAAAAAAAAGTGGAAAAAGGCATTTTGACCATTTTCCACCATCTGCCCCCCAGCAGCGGGTGGGAGATGCGGCAGGTTTGGGGGTTTCCTTGCGTTTCTGGAGGGGAGCGGCCCTGAGCTGTGCAAATAAAGGCGTTTTTTGGATTTTTGACCGTCTTTAGTGGTTCTTCCGTTAAAAGCAGGGTGCCTCAGGGCAGCTCAGGGGCAGCTTTTTGCCCCAAATTTGCTTTTTCTCCCCTCTTTCTCCCACTATACAGCTCCGTGAGGTCGGGGGATATGCAAATACATGCAAATGAAGCTCCATGAAGTGGGCGTGGCCTTGACTTATGGAAAGATGACTCCAAAATCAGTAAGATTTTAAAGTAGGGATTTTTTTTTAAATCCCTAAGTGCACCCCCTCCACTTAAATTTTTCCAGTTTTATTTTTTTTTCCCTTTTTCCCCTCAGCCTCGCCACAGGGACGTGGTGGCCCGGCGAGGAGACTGCGCATGCGCGCCGCCCGCCGCGCAGCCCCTCCCCTCTGCCCCCTAGCCGTGCGCATGCGCGGGCGGGGCGGCGGCGCGGCGCATGCGCAGCGCGCGCCGCGGGGAGGCTCGCGGGGTCCTTCCCTCACCGTCCCCCTCGCCCCCTCCCCTCCCCGGCCGTCTCCGCTTCCTGCGTGCGTGGGCCCGCGGCGGGCGGGGTTTCCGGGAGCGCCGCCGCCGTCCGCGCGGATTAAGCGCCGCAGGAGCCTCCCCGCCGCCGCCACCGGGATGAGCGGCGGCCGACGGCCGGTTTTACGGCGTCCATGACAGGTGAGGAGCCGGCCCCGCGTTCCCTGCTCTCTCCGCGGCCCCCCCCGCGCGGCGCAATGGACTCGCCCGCCCCCCGCTGGGCGCTCTGGGGACCGTACCATGCGCCGCGCGCCCAGAGGGGGGCCGCTGCGGCGTCCCCCGCGCCTCGTAGTGGACCCGTCCGCTCGCTGAGAGGGGGGGGCTGCCCTGCGGACCGTACCATCCGCGGCCCTCCCGCAGGGGGGGTGCGGCGGCGTCCCCCGCGCTGCGCTTTGGACCCGTCCGCTCGCTGATTTGGTTGCCCTGCGGACCGTACCATTCTCGGCAGGGATGGGGGGGGGAGAGGAGGGGAGCGCGGCCTCCCCCCGCCTCCATCTTGCGCCCGCCCGCCTCAGAGCGGGGGGGGACGAGGCGCGGAGCGAACCACTCGCCTCTGAGGGGGGGGTTAAGGGGGGGGAAGGCGATTTTGGGGTGTTTTCTTGAATTTTAGGGTGCGCCTGAGGGTGTGGAGGGGGTTAGCAGTGAGCGGGGAGTTGTTTTGGGGGATTGTGGTGTTGTGGGGGGGCTGTGGCGTGTGTGGGGGGTGTTAGAGGGGCATGGAGTTGAGGGGAGCTTTTTGGGGGAGTTTTGTGGGGTTTTGAGTTTTTTTTGGGGGGGTTATGAGGTAAAAGTGGGGGTTTAGGGGCTTGGGGGGACCCTGCTATGGTGCTGAGGGGTTTTGGGGGGGCTCTAGGCTGGGAGAGGGGCATTTGGGGGCTGTTTGGAGCCCCAACATCCCCCACCCCTCAAAAAAAAATAAACCACCCAAAAAAAAGTAAACCACCCCAAAATGCTGAACCCCAAAAACCCCCTTTTGTACCCCAAAATCTCATCCAACCCGCACAATACACCCTTAGGTTGCCCTGAGGCTGGGAGCCTCGGTGCCAGCCCCCCCCCGTGAGGTGCCACCGCTCGGGGTTTGGTTTTTGAGCGCTGAAAAACCCGATTCGGGGTCTTTTTGGGGTTGGGGCTTGTCGCTAACTCCCTTTGCCGTACAGGGCTCAGGATCCTGAAAGCGAACGGTGGAGGAAAGCCGAGTCCTGAACCTAAAAGCGGTGCTCGGGGCTCGAGGAGGCGCTTACAGGAGCAGGTTGGGATGCTGAGGGCTCGAAATGGGTGAAAAAAGTGACGTTTTGGGCCAACGAGATGGCTTTGGTGTCCCCTTGGCGCTGTCAGGGGGCAGCTCCTTGCTTGGGGGCTCTGCCTGGTGTGGGCTCAGAGCCTCACCTGCACCAGGACCCCACTGGAGCACCGGTCCCGAGCAATTAACGGCCAATTAACGGCTTTTCCTCGGTAATTAAAGGCTTTTCCTCATCAGAACGGTGCCAAATGAGACCCTAACGACCCTAACGGCTCACCCAGATGCCCAATTTCTGCTCAACCCCACACCGAGCGGCCCCGATGCCTCTTTTGGGAGCTGGTCTGAGCCTGCAGCACTCGATGAATAAACCACAGCCGATAAACCATCGCTTGGACAGCTTGAAAGAGCAGGATTTTAACCAAAAACCAGCAATAAAAACAGCTCTTTCGAGGTTTTTAACCCAGGAACGCATCCCAGGACGGATCTTTGCCCTTCCCAGTGAGGCACGGGGGAAATCTGCGGTGAATGAGGCTCGAGATGGTGGCCTGTGTTGGGAAAACCCTTTTATCACAGGCTCCGGCATCCCAACGGGCCAAAAAAGTGCCAATTTGGGTGAATTTGTGGAGGAGGAATGAATTTGGACAGCAGGAGGAGGGGGCTGGACGCCAGGAGACCCCTTGGCATCGCTCCTGTTCCACGAAGCCAAGGGGGAGATGAAGGCGTCCCAAATCGAACCCCAAACGCCCAGGAAGAGTAACAAAATCGCCGTTTTCCTCCCCAATTTGACCCGAATGAAGAAACCCCGCGGTGCCGCAACCCGAAAATCAATAGCGGGGGCCCTGCCAGGCAGACTTTACCCCCTTTTGGGGTGAGAGCAGCTCCCGATCTCTCCTCAGCTGCCGGAGGAGAAACCGCGGTCGTTTTGGGGTTAAATGAGCCTGAAACGGCTTCAGGTTAGCGCTCGGGGTTCCAGCAGCAGGATTTTGGTGCGGACGGCTCCGGTGGGACGCCGGCTTTTAAATAATTCTGGGTGGTTTTACCCTAAATCCAGCGCTGATTTCTCACCACGTCCCTTCCTCTAGAGGCTGTGCGATGCTTTTCGAACCTCCCCCTCCTCCCAGAGGCGTATTTTGGGGGATAAAACTGGGATTTGGGGGCTGATCTGGAGCAGGGAGAAGTCCTGCAGCCTCCAAACCTCCGCGGCACCGTCCCGTCGCGCCGTTTTTCCCCCCCCGGGGCTGGGTTTTGGGGCCGGGGTTAATCCCGGCGGGTGACTCCGATTAAATTTTGCTCGAGCCGTTTATTTCACGTAAATCCCCGCTTCTTACCCCAAAGCTCCCGGCCCTCCACGATGGCAGCCTCGCGGCCAGGTAGGGGTCACCGACCACAACTCATTTTCCGCTGGGATTTGGTGTAAAAAACCTCAGGTAGGGGGGGTCAAATCAACAAATAACCATGACTTCGTCCTCAGGCATCGCCCCCACGCGATCTCCAGCTCCTCTTTTGGGCTGAAAAGAGCGGAAAAAGAGATTTTCTGCTCGCCTCAAGCCCTGCTGACTCTTCCCTTCTCCCCCAGGTCGCTAGCCGTGTCCCCGGTCCTGCCGCAGCGAGGAGGCGAGAGGCAGCGCCATGAGCGAGGTGGCGGTGGTGAAGGAGGGCTGGCTGCACAAGAGAGGTGAGCAGCGGGGCTGCCGTGATCCCTGAAAGCTTTTGGGTGGCCATCGATTTGGTTTTATTTATTTTTTTTAAAGCTTTCCCCAAATCTGGGGCTCTTCCCTTTAACTGAGATGATTTTGGGGCTCCTCTCTTTAACCATTACAATTTTGGGGCTCCCCTTTTTAACCAAGGCAAAGCCAGGGCTCCTCATTTTAACCAAGACAAATTTGGGGCTCCTCTCTTTAACCAAGACAAATTTGGGGCTCCTCATTTAACCGAGACAAATTTGGGGCACTTCCCTTTAACCGAGACAAATTTGGGGCTCCTCTCTTTAACCAAGACTAATTTGGGGCTTCTCTCTTTAACCATAAATTTGGGGCTCCTCTTTTTAACCAAGACAAATTTGGGGCTCCTTCTTTTAAACAAGACAAATCTGGGGCTCTTCTCTTTAACCACGAATTTGGGGCTCCTCTTCTTAACTGAGACAAATTTGAGGCTCCCCTGTCCTTAACCAAGACAAACTTGGGGCTCCTCTTCTTAACCAAGACAAATTTGGGGCTCCTCTCTTTAACATAGATGAATTTGGGGCTCCTCTCTTTAACTCTGACAATTTTGGGGCTCCCCTCTTTAACCACGACAAATCTGGGGCTCCTTTTTTTAACCATGACAAACTTGGGGCTCCCTTCCTTAACCAAAACAAATTTGGGGCTCCCCTCCTTAACCAAAACAAATTTGGGGCTCCCTTCCTTAACCAAAACAAATTTGGGGCTCCCTTCTTTAACCAAAACAAATTTGGGGCTCCCCTCTATTTAATTAAGACAACCCCCCCCCCCTTTAACGAGGGGCGTCCCGGAGCAGCGCCGAGCTGCTC
This sequence comes from Aythya marila, assembly GCF_965140915.1. Taxonomy (NCBI): domain Eukaryota; kingdom Metazoa; phylum Chordata; class Aves; order Anseriformes; family Anatidae; genus Aythya; species Aythya marila. The sequence goes on along the minus strand of NC_139072.1, from coordinate 22,456 downwards.
CTTTCCCCCCTTGCTGCCCCGCGGCCCCAGCGCGTATTTTTAGCCTCCGGAGCAGCTGCGTGGGGCTTTTTTATTTTTAGCTCTGCCCGAGGTGGATCTCCCTTTCTTTTTTTTTTATCCACTGAGGGTTTTTGGGGGCAATTCAGGACCTTTTGGGGAAGAAGGCGGCGGCGCAGCACCGAGCAACGATACAGAAAAAACCGAGAGGCCGGCTTGGGGTGAAACCAGCTCCTTTTTGCTTCGTTTTCTTACACTTTTGGACAATTCTTTCCCTTTTTTTTTGCAGGGGAGTACATCAAAACGTGGCGCCCCCGGTACTTCCTGCTGAAGAGCGATGGCTCCTTCATCGGCTACAAGGAGCGCCCCGAGACCTCCGACCACAGCTTGCCGCCCCTCAACAACTTCTCGGTGGCGGGTAGGTGGGCGCGGGTGGGGTGCTGGATCCCAAACCTTCCCCTTCCTTTTTCCCCCCTCTCCCCTTCCTTCCTTTTTGCCCTCTCCCCTTCCTTCCCTTTTGCTCCTCTCCCCCTTAACTTCCCTTTTTGCCCCTCCCTTCCTCCCTTCCTCCCTTCCTCCCTTCCTCCCTTCCTCCCTTCCTCCCTTCCTCCCTTCCTCCCTTCCTCCCTTCCTCCCTTCCTCCCTTCCTCCCTTCCTCCCTTCCTCCCTTCCTCCCTTCCTCCCTTCCTCCCTTCCTCCCTTCCTCCCTTCCTCCCTTCCTCCCTTCCTCCCTTCCTCCCTTCCTCCCTTCCTCCCTTCCTCCCTTCCTCCCTTCCTCCCTTCCTCCCTTCCTCCCTTCCTCCCTTCCTCCCTTCCTCCCTTCCTCCCTTTCCTCTTCTTTCCTTTTTCCCCTCTCCCCTTTCCTTCCTTCTTTCCTTCCTTCCTTTTTCGCCCCGTATTTCCTTTTTCCCCTCTCCCCTTTCCTTCCTTCTCACCCTCCCTCTCCCCTTTCCTTCCTTTTTCCCCCCCTATTTCCTTTTTCCCCTCTCCCCTTCCTTCCTTCTCACCCTTTTCCTTCCTTTCCCCCTTTCCCCAGAGTGCCAGCTGATGAAAACCGAGCGCCCCCGCCCCAACACCTTCGTCATCCGCTGCCTGCAGTGGACCACGGTCATCGAGCGGACCTTCCACGTCGACTCCCCCGAGGAGCGGTAAGCCCCCAAAAAACCCCTTTCTACCCCCAAAAAACCCCACGGCTGCTCCTAATCACCTCCTTTTCCCCCCCCCTGCAGCGAGGAGTGGATGCGAGCCATCCAAACGGTGGCCAACAGCCTGAAAAACCAGGAGCCCGAGGTGGACGCCATGGATTACAAATGCGGCTCCCCAAACGACAGCACCGGGGCTGAGGAGATGGAGGTGGCCGTCAGCAAAACCCGAGCCAAGGCGGTGAGGCAGGCTCAGCGTCGTTTCCCACAGGATAAAGGAAAAAAAAAAGCCAAAATTAGTGAAGTTTTTGCATCCTCCTCGCCCGCGCTGCAACCCCTCGCCTGTTTCTTTCTCCCCCCTCTCAGACCATGAACGATTTTGATTACCTGAAGCTCCTGGGCAAAGGCACTTTTGGCAAAGTCATCCTGGTGAGGGAAAAGGCCACCGGCCGCTACTACGCCATGAAGATCCTGCGGAAAGAGGTCATCATCGCCAAGGTAAGGCACAAACATCCATCTCCAGCTGATTTTTACAGCCTCCAGGAGCATCCAAAACACTTTAGGGATGAAAACGGGGCACGGGGTGACACCATCCCCACCCGGACGTCGCCTTTTGGTGACGTGTGGTGGCGTTTCCACCCCCTGGAGCACAAAATGGAGCTTTTTGGGCGCTCCCGGTGCTGTTTTTTGGGTTCAGCAGCACGGAATCCCCGTTTTCCCAAAAATAAGGGGCTCGCAGAGCTCAGCACGGCGCCGCGCAGCGCTCCCCTTTCTCCTCCCTCTCCCCCACGCAGGACGAAGTGGCGCACACCGTCACGGAGAGCCGGGTGCTGCAGAACACCAGGCACCCCTTCCTGACCGTGAGTACCTCCCTCGCCCACCTCACACCCCTTAAACACATCCCAAATCACCTCCCAGCACGAACATTTTGGGTTGGGATCCCGCTGAGGCACAGGAAGCGCCCCCGAGCGCGTTAAATTTTCGGGGATCCCCTTTTTTTAACCAACCCCGCTGTCCGAAAGCCCTCGGGGGAGCAGCAGGGGCGCGGATCCTGCTCTGCTCTCACCGTGGTGCTGCCCCAAACGAGGCCACGCGGGTATTTTATCAGACCAAAGCTCCTCAAACCGGGTCCCGGCTCCAACCCCGCATCCCCGGGACGATTCCAAAGCCACCAACGCCTCCCTTTGGCCTCCTCCTCCTCCTCCATCCGTCCCTTTTCCTCCTCAGACCCTTTTTTTTTCCCCTTTTCAGGCGCTGAAGTACGCCTTCCAGACCAACGACCGCCTCTGCTTCGTCATGGAGTACGCCAACGGCGGCGAGGTGCGGGCGAACACCGGGATTTTGGGGAAATTCTCCCCCAAATCGATATTCTCGGCCCCTTCCAGCGCTGCCTCCCACCCTGCTGCCACTCTGTGTTATTTTTCCACCTCTTAACCCCCGTTTTTTGGCAAAAAGGAGGGGAAACGGCCCCGTGCTCGTGCACCTCCTGTGTTGCAAGCCGGGCATTTTGCTCTCCCTGGCTGGAAAGATTTTGGGTGTTGGGAACCGAGCGGCTTAGGGCACGCATGACCGCATCAGCTGCCTGCACGGAGCTGCTGAGAGCGATTAGCCCGGGATTTGCTGCTTTCATTTCGCTGACGGGGCCCCCCGCTTTGTTATTTTTTCCCTTTTTTTTTTTCTCCCCCCAAAGCTTTTTTTCCACCTCTCGAGGGAGCGCGTCTTCACGGAGGACCGGGCTCGCTTCTACGGGGCCGAAATCGTCTCTGCCTTGGAGTACCTGCACTCCAGGGACGTGGTCTACAGGGACATCAAGGTACCAGCAGGGTTCTGCCCACCCCAGCGCCCAATTTTAATTATCCTGGGAGCCTTTTCGGGCTTCCCAGCACCATCCTCCTGGTCCTCCGAGGCGAAAACCCCGCTCGATTGCCGCGGGCTGCTTTTTTCTGCCTTTTTCATGGCAGCTTGATGGTGGTTTTGATCCCCCAAATGGGGCTGGGGGTGCGATCCTGCGTTTTGGTGCAGGAGGGAGGGCTTGGATGTGAGAGGAGGAGCTGGATCCACCCCGTCCCCATCCCTGTGGGGCCAACCGAGCCCCTTCAACCCCCTCAACCCCTTCAACCCCATCCCACGGAGCCTGGAGGGGGGAGAAAACGCTTCCCCAACCTTTTTCTGCCCCATTTTCCAGCTGGAAAACCTCATGCTGGACAAAGACGGCCACATCAAAATCACCGATTTCGGGCTCTGCAAGGAAGGCATCAGCGACGGAGCCACGATGAAAACCTTCTGCGGCACGCCGGAGTACCTGGCCCCGGAGGTATTTATTCTCCAAGCCCCGAATCGCGGAGATTGCGCCCAAAATTGCCTAAAATCCGTATTTTTTTATTATTATTTTTTAATTTTTTAATTTTTTATTTTTTTTATTTTTATTTTTTCTTAGGTTTTGGAGGACAACGACTACGGGCGAGCCGTGGACTGGTGGGGTTTGGGGGTGGTGATGTACGAGATGATGTGCGGCCGCCTGCCCTTCTACAACCAGGACCACGAGCGCCTCTTCGAGCTCATCCTGATGGAGGAGATCCGCTTCCCCCGCACCCTCAGCCCCGAAGCCAAATCCCTGCTGGCCGGCCTGCTGAAAAAAGACCCCAAACAGAGGTGAGGCCCGGGGTGGGGGGGTGGTGGTTTTGGGGTGCCCAACACCCCGCTGCTGGCCCCGGGGACACGGCTGTGCGCCCCGCAGGCTCGGGGGAGGCCCCAGCGACGCCAAGGAGGTGATGGAGCATCGCTTCTTCGCCGCCATCAACTGGCAGGACGTGGTCCAGAAGAAGGTAACGAGCTCGGGGACAGCGTGGACGCCACAAACAGCACCCGGGGGGGGTCCTCGTTCGCCCACCCCCTTGATTTTTATTATTTTTTTTTTGTTTTTCCCTCCAGCTCGTGCCCCCCTTCAAACCCCAGGTGACGTCCGAGATCGACACGCGCTACTTCGACGACGAGTTCACCGCCCAGTCCATCACCATCACGCCGCCAGATCGCTGTGAGTTCTCCCCCAAAAAAACACCTCCAAAACCCCCCCAAAGCACAGAAAGAGGCCGAGGAGCCTCCCGGGACCCCCCCCCAGCTTTACCAATCCCCCTTTTCCCCCTTTTTTTTATTTCCTGCAGATGACAACATGGGCTCCCTGGAGAGCGACCAGCGCACGCACTTCCCCCAGTTCTCCTACTCCGCCAGCATCCGGGAGTGAGCGCCGGGGGGGGGGCGAATTCCTCGCACCAGGGGACCTCGGGGGGGGGCCCTGCCCCACATTTGGGGGGCTGCGGGAGGTCGCAGCGGCCGCGGCCGGCTCCGAGCTGCGCCTCCGCCCCCCCCCCCCTCCCCAAGCGTAGGACTGCTTTTTATTTTATTTTATTGTTTATTATATATATTTTTTTTAAACTCCTAGAAGTGCTCGCAGCTTTTTTAAACACCCACCCCCCAAAAAAAAAAAGCCTTTCAGGGCCTTTCTTTCTCCCTTCTCCTCCCCCCTCCCCAGTACGCCCCAGTGTTCCCAGTAAGGTGAGGTGCGGGGCTCCAGCTCCCCAAAAATCGCCGGGGCGGGGGATTCTGCCCCAAAAAGCAATATAAATATATAAATATATATATTTTTTTTCCTTTTTCTTCGATGCCTTAAAGCCAGGAAGCTGTCACCACCCCCCCTGGGGCAGGGGGGGGGGGCCGGTGCCATTGTCACCTCCGTGTCCCCCCCCCCCCCACCTCCCGGTGGGCTCCGTTGCCGGCGATGGAGCCGGTGGCACCGCACGCCCCGGGGGGGGGGGGGGGGGACAAAAAGGAGGGGGGGGGGACACACAGTTTGGGGGGGGGTCTTTGGGGCCGTGCCACCGTCACCGCCGGGCCGGTGACGAGGTGTGGGCGCATCCCCCTCTTCCTACCCCAAAATTTGGAGCGGAATTAACTTTAAAAACTGCCAAATAAGGAAAAAGAGCGGCGCAGGACCCCCGGGGGGGGGGCACAGGACCCCCGGGGGGGGGACACACGGGGGTTGGGGGGGGGTCCTGGTGTCGCGGCGGCTGCTTTCGCCCGCCCTCGGATTTGTACGGTACAAGCAATAAAATGTTGGTTTTTTGTTGTTTTTTTTGGGGGGGTTTTGGGTCTTTCCTGCGCCCTTGGGGACCGCCCCGCATCCCCCTGGGGTCTGGTGGGGTTTTGGGATGTGGGGGGGGCTGGGATAAGGGACAGGGGACTGGGATAAGGGACAAGGGATGGGGACAGGGACAGGGGATGGGGACAAGAGACTGGAATTGGGCTAAGGGACAGGATGGGGACTGGGATAAGGGATGGGACTGGGATGGGGACAGGGGGATGGGATTGGGATGAGACTGGGACATGGGACTGGGATGGGGACAGGGGACTGGGATAAGGGACGGGGTTGGGGACAGGAGATGGGGATAAGGGACAAGAAATGGGGACAAGGGACAGGAGAAGGATGGGGATAGGGACTGGGATGGGGACAGGGGTGTGGGATTGGGATGAGACTGGGACACGGGACTGGGATGGGGACGGGACTGGGATAAGGGACAGGGATGGGGACAAGGGACAGGATGGGGACTGGGATGTGGGATGGGGACGGGAGACTGGGACAAGGGGTGGGTACAGGGACAAGGGATGGGGACAAGAGTCTGGGATGGGGACAGGGATGTGGGATTGGGATGAGACTGGGACAAGGGACTGGGATTGGGACATGAAACTGGGATAAGGGACAGGGATGGGGACAAGGGACAGAATGGGGACTGGGATAAGAGACACGGGACTGGGATGGGGCCAGGACACTGGGATGGGGACAAGGGCCAGGAATGGGGCCAGGGGACAAGAACGAGACACGGGATTGGGACAGGGCTGGGGACACGCGACAGGACCCACGCGGGGCTCCTGCCCCTTTAAGACCGCCCCCCCCACTCCCCCTGGTGGCGCGCCGCGCTGGCCCCGCCCCCTTTGTTAACCCCGCCCCCTCCCCGTAGCCCCGCCCCCTCGGCGTGCGCTCCCCTCCCTTCAGTCTCCGCGCGCCGGCTCCGCGGCGTCCTCGCGCCGCCGCCGCCGCCCCCCATTGGCCCGTGCGCTCGCGCCGCCGCCGCCTGGTGAGAGACCCCCCCCGCCCCTCCCCGCGCCGCCTCAGTCTCCCCCGAGGGGCTCGGGGGAGACGGGCGGGGAGCGGGGCGCTGCCGCCGCTCGCGCCCCGGTTGCTTTTCCCGAGCGGCCTCGGGCCGTTTTTAGGGAGCGGGGAGGGTGGGAGGGCACGGCGGGGGGGGTCCCCGGTAGCCCCGGCTCCCCGCTTCCTCCTCCCGGCGGGCTGCGGGGGGGGGGGGGGCGCTGCTGGGATTTGTAGTCCGCGGGCGGCGGCGCGGGCCTAGCGGCGGATGAGGGGGGGAGGGGGGCGAGGACTACAACTCCCAGCGGCCCCCGCGCGGGGTGGGGAGGGGGCGGCGCTGGTGCCCCGCAGGAGTTGGGGCCCGGGCCGCGGGGGGAATGACGTGGTTTTGGGGGGGGGGGGGGGGGAAATTTGGGGGTCCTGAGGGGATTTTGGGAGAAAATTGTGTTTTTTTGAGGGGAAATTGTGGCTTTTAGGGGGGAAACTGTGGGTTTTGGGGGGGGAATTGTAGGTTTTAGGGGGGGTTTGAGGAGGATGGGGGGGTCCCTGAGGTGTTTGGGGGGGGCTCTGAGGGGTTTTGGGGGGGTCTGGCACGGTTTGGGGGGGCCCTGATGTCATTTGGGGGCCCTGAGGTGTTTGGGGGGGGCTCTGAAGTGTTTTTGGGGGCCCCACAGCCCCCCCCAACTCCTTTTTTGTTGTCAGGGGGGGCAAAACGAGGCCTTGCTTCCCTGTGCCCCCCCCCCTCTTTTTTTTTTTGGGTGGGGGGCACCAGTGTGGGGTGCTGCCCCCCCCTTAATTTTTGGGGTACAACTCCTGCTTTCCACACCCCCCCCCAAAAAAAAAAACACCAGGGGAATCCCCCCTTAATAACAGCGTCCCCACCCCTTCCCCCTCCCCTGGGGTATTTTGGGGGTGGGGGCACCCCCTTAACCCCCCCCCCCCAAAAAACAAAAAACAAAATTCAGGCCCAGCAGATGAGCACCCATTCATCCAACCCTTATTTTTTATTATTTTTTGCTCGTTTTTCCCCTTTTTTAAACAAAAACCCACCCAGCGCTGAAGGCAGGCTGCCTCCTGCCCCTCATTACCACAATGTGCCCCCCCTTGCCCCCCCCCAGCCCCCATTTTTAACCATTTCTTTAATTTTTCGGGCCTCCAGAACTCCCTGCTGGGAGGTAACCCGTAATAATGACCCCATAAGAAGCAGGATTTGGGGATTTTGGTGTCTTTTGGGGCAAAAAGCCCCACTTTTTTGTGCAAATTTTAAAAGGGGGGGGGGGTCTGAGGTGGTTTTTGGGGTGTAACAGCTGAAATTGGGGCGGAATTGGGTCAAATTGGGGTGCTGGGGAATGAATGGGGCTGCGGGATTGGGGTTTAGGGGGTGTGGGTGGGGGCTTCCCCCCCCCCCCCTTTGTTTTTTTCATTGGGGTGAGCCCCCCCCACCCCCCCGAGGGGTCATTTTCCCAAATTTCACCATTTTTTTCCCCAAAAACCTCCAATTTTAGAAGCTCGCCGGCATCCGGAGCGATGCTGAAACATTTCCCTTAAAGAATTAAGTGGGAAAAGGGGGGGCAAAAATGACCCAAAACCAACCAAACTCCCCCCAAAATCCAGCCGGGGGCGTGCGTGCAGAAGCGAAACCCCCCCTCGGGAATTTCTTCCCTTTTTAAATAGGAGCCAGGATTTTTTTTTATTTTGGGGGGGTGCACCCCCACCCCCCAATTCACCCAGATTTCATTTATTTTTTGGCTTTTTTTCCCCATTTCACGGAAAAAAAAAAAATAAGATTTTATTTTCGGCCCTTCCCAGCCCCCCCCCCCGGCATATTTTCCTTCCCCCCCCCCCCCTTTTTTTATTTTCTTAATTAAATCCCGTCGCCAAACTTGTCCTGACCTATTTGTGCAGGCACCAAAGAGCCGTTCGCTAACGAGCCGCTGTTAATTAGGATCCGCTGCCGGGCTCCGCTCCCCCCGCCGTGCAACCCAAGGGGCTTTTTTTGGGGGGAAAATCCTCAAATTTGGGATCTTCAGTTTTGATACCTTCAAATTTAGGATCTGGGGGGGGGGCAGCACCCCTCAAACTCTTGGATTTACCAGCGAAAACCCCAATTTCCCTTTATTTTACCCAACAACGAGGCTGCTGCTTCTTCTCCTGCCGATTTTTTTGGGGAGAAAAACCTCCCTTTTGTTCTTTTGGGTATTTTTGGGGGGTTGTTTTTGTGTTTTTTTTTTTTGTTTTTTTTTTTTTTTGGGGCAGCGCCCGCCCTGCAGGTCGGGGCTTGCCGGGCTCAGCCCGCTCCGCCTGCCGTGAGCAGCTTCATTACCATTCAAAACCTCCGATTCTCACCCATTTTGGGGTGTTTTTTTCTTTTTCCAGCCCCCCCAAATCTCCCCGCCACCGCCCCGAGGTCCTAATTAAGGCTGACGAGGTAAAGACCCCGCTTTTAATTAATCAAAGCAGGTTAATTGCGTCGCTCCGAGCCCGCTCCCCCCCCCTCTATTCCCATTTAATGGATTTCTCTGCTTTTTGCCCCAAATCCAGAGCCGCCCCGTGATCCTGGACCCCGCTGACCCCGACCGGGGGCTGCTGTCGGACCCCCCCAGCGCATCCCCGCGGTAAGGTCAGTGATTTTGGGGGAATATCTCGAGATTTTGTGAATTGTGACCCAAAACGGGATCGGCTCCTTTCGCTATTGTATTTTTTCCCCTTTTTTTTCCCTCTTTTTTTCCCTTTTTCCCCTCCTTTTACACTAAAACCAATTAATGACGATCTCATCGCCCGGTAATGGGGATTATTTGGCGTTAACCGCCCCTAATTAGGCACAAAGTTGTGAACCTCTTAGCTAATTGCTCCACTAATTTCCCCTCCCACAGCCGGCCGGGGACGTTTTGGGTTCGTTTCCTGCCTTTTACCCATTTAGGACCAATTTTCAGGAAACGCAGAACTCAGCCCCTGCTTGAAGCAGGTGTTTTTGCCTGGCGTTCCAAAATTTGGGGTGATTTTGGGGGGAAAAAAGCATGAAATAGGGCACGAGGCATTTGTGGTGTGCTGAGTGCGCTCCTGATTCATTTTTTGGGCTGTTTTCACCCAAAATGAGTGCTTGGTGGTAGAATCTACAACCCGAGGCTCAGCAAAACCAGGAGCCGTGCCTTAAATCGGCATTTTTAAGGGGAAATTTTCCCCGATGCCTGTTTTTTTTCCCCCCCGATTCCAGGCTAAGGCAGGGTTAAAGCCGTGGCCACGGGGGGAAAAACGCCAGAAATTGTAGCGCAATTTATCAAAAGCCGTGGTTAATAATTAAAAAACCTCGCCCTTCCCCCCTCGCGGCAGCTCCGGGTGCTTTGGGGCGTGCGGCTCGGAAAACCCAGCTCGGTAAATAGGCCCCGAGATAAAGCAGAAACCACCCCGTTTCCCCCCAAAATTTTGGGGGCGTTTCGCAGCCACGCGTGGCGTTTGAGCCCTTTTCCTGGCGTTTTTACCCCAAAAATCACACGGGGTGTCGGGGTCATCCCGCTCTCTTGATCGGCTCCTCGGTGCCGCGAGGCTCCCATGACTAAAATTAAAAATTATGGCTAAAATTTTAAAAAATATAACATATTTTTGGCTTTGAGAGCCAGCTAAAATTGTTAAAATTAAAAATTATGGCTAAAATGGTTAAAATTATTATTTTTTTTCACTCTGGGTGATCAAATTCTCGCTGGTGCACAAGGAAATCCCACAGGGATGCGGCACCAGGAATTGCCTGCTTCCCCCCAAAATTTTGGGGCATTTCTCACCCGTGCATGACGGTGACCCTAAATACAGGACCACAGTGGGGTGTTTGAACCCTTTTCCTGGCATTTTTACCCCAAAAGTCACACTGGGCATTGGGATCATCCTCCTCGGTGCTGTAAGGCTCCGGCTAAAATGGCTAAAACTAAAAATTACGGCTAAAATTAAAAAAAAAAAAAAAAACATTATATTTTTGGCTTCAGGAGCCAGCTAAATGGTTTAAAATCTAGAAATATGGCTAAAATGGTTAAAATTATTATTTTTTTTCGCTCTGGGTGATCAAATTCTCCCCATCCCACGAGGAAATCCCTGGGGACGCGGCGCCGGACCCTGACCCCGCGCGGTGCCGGCCGCGGGCGTTCCTCTGCCCTTCGCCCCCGGGGAGCGCCCGGCCCCAAATCCGCCCCGGATCCGAGGGCAGAAAGCGGAAAAAAAATCAATTTTTCCGCCCGGCCGCGCCGGGAATGAGTTAATTCCCCCCATTTCTCCATCTGGAGACGGAGAGAATAGAGTAGGACCTACAATAACAGCGCTGGTTGTGTTTACGTGGTGGTTTTTTTTTGGGGTCGAGCTCGGCGTTTTCGGCTCGCGAGCTGAGGGATTCGGCGTTGCCCAGCCAGCGGGGGGATTTTGGGGCCAGATCTCGCCGTTTTGGTTAAAGCAGCTCTCCGGGAGCGCGGGGCCTTCCCTGCTCGTCTTTGGGGGATTAGAGCAGATTATTTCGAGAGGGAGATTAGAGCAGCCCAGCGGGGCGGGTGCTCGCTGTTTTCCTGCATCCCCGCTGCCCGTTTTGGGGAGAAAAACGGGGATTTGGGCTGAAAAATCGGCGTGAAGTGGTCCCGAACCCTCCGAGGTAAGGGCCCGTTTGGGTTAAAATCCCTAAATCCGGTCATTTTCTGCGGGGTTCAGTCCCCACCAGGGATTGCTCGGAAGCGTGAGCTGCGAGGCGGAGCGATTTTGGGGCGAATCCGAGCGATTTTGGGGCAGATTTTGGGGCGAATTTTGGGGTTTCGCCCCCGGGGCGCGCTCGGCTGCCGTGCCTCCCCCGGATTAGCGCCGGGGTTGGGAAATTTGAGCCTTAAAGCCCCAAAAGGCGGCAGGGAAAGGCGTGGAACCGCCTCGTTAATCCCTCAGCACCCTTCATTAATCGCTAATTTAAGGGCAGGAGGCTCCGAACGCGTCCTCAAAGTCGCTGTATTGGGGTTTTTCCCCCCAAAAAAACGCCGGGATTTGGGAATTCGTCGCCGCCAGCGCGGCAACGGGGCCCCGAGGTTTGGGGATGAGACTTTGGGGCCGAAATCCCCGGGGTTTTGTCCCCCCCCCCGGGGTCAGCAGAGCTTCACGAGATGCCCTGGGGGTGCTTTTAGCCAATTCTGAGTCGTTCCACCCCAAATTCATCACCGAAAAAAATCTTCTGGGACGTGCTCGGCCTGGGGGGGGGGGAGCTGGCAAGAGGCTGAGAAAGGAGGGTAAAAAAACAAAAACTGGGTACCCAAATTGGTGTTTTTTCCCCCCAGCATCGGTGTTTCGCATCTTTTTTTTAATTTTGGGGGCAAATCCGTGGGTTTTGGTAAAAGAGGGCTGCACCAAGAGCTTAATTCCCGATTTTTGGTAAATCCTCACTCCGGCCGGGGCTGCTCCTCGCAGAGGCTCGTTAGCCCTCCCCGTCTGCGTTTAATTAATGCTCTCAGGTATTGATTTAACACCCCCCCCTGCTCGCCAGATGCCGGCTGGCGGGGTAATTAGCAGGGATTAACGAGCTGCGCGCCCGACGGGGCAGCCTGGAGGGGATGCAGACAGATTAGGACTCGTCTGTCCGTCCCCATCCCACGGGGGGGGGGGGCTTTTTTGGGGTCCCCAGACCCCCCTTTTTGGGGTGCCGAAGGGATTTGGTTTGCCGGGGGGCGATTTTTGGCAAGCCAAAACCCCACTCGAAGCCAAAACCCCGGCGCGTGCGGTTGGGGACGGTTTTAGGGGCTGCTCGGTGGCTTTGGGGGGACCCCAAAATGCAGATAAACGGGTGACCCCCCCCAAATAACCCCCCCAAAATCCCTCTGACCTCTTTTCTCCCTCTCCTTGGCAGGATGGCCGGGCAGAAGCGCCGGCGGGCGCCGGCGTGAGCGCGGCGGGCAGAGCCATGGGGCAACGGCGCGCCGGGCACGGCCACCCCCGGGCTTCGCCGGCCGCTCGCCGGCCCCCGGCGTGGCAACCATGAGCCCCCCCCCCGTGGCCACGCCACCCCTCGCCGGACGATGAGCGCCCACCGCCCGCCCCGGCACGACGACGGCGCCGGCGCCGCCACCGACCCGGCGTTTTGGGCGCAGAATGGAAACGGCGCCGCCGAACCCGGCGCCCCCCGGCCGGTGCCGCCGGTGCTCCCCAAAATGGGGGTGCGCGCCCGCATCGCCGACTGGCCCCCAAAAAGAGAACCCGCGGCCGCCAGCCCGAGCCGAGAAGGGGGCCGGGAAGCAGCGGTGGCAGCGGCGGCGACCCCGCGGGGCGGCCCCGGTGGGCAGCAGCCACCCTTGGGTGGCGGCGGCGGCGGTGGCGGCGGCGGTGGGGGCGGCGTTTCGGGGCTCAAAGCCCTGCACCGCTTGGCCCGGCGGCGCTCCAAGGACGTGGAGTTCCAGGAGGGGTGGCCCCGGGCTTGCGGCCGTCCCCTGGTCCCCCTGCGGCACCGCAGCAGCAGCGAGGTGACGCTGAGCGAGTGCGACCCCGAGGAGGCGGCGGAGGCGCGGGGGGCCAAGCTGGCGGGGGCCGGGGGTTTGTTCCGCGAGTACGGCAGCACCTCGTCCATCGACGTGCAGGGCATCTCGGAGCAGAGCTTCTTCGCCATGCTCAACGAGTTCCGCAGCGGCGGAAAAAGCTCGGGGGGGGTCACGCTTTCTTCGGAGACCCCCCCGGGACCGTCTCCGGTGGCGCCGCGGGACGAGCCGGCGGCGCAGCCCAAGGAGAAAACGCGGAGGAAAGGGCCCAAGGGCGACGCCGGGGGCGAATCCATCTTCAGGAAGCTGCGGAGCGGCCGAAACGAAGGGGACGGAGGCGGCGGTGAGGAGGGGAGAGCGGCGGAGCCGGGCAAGGCGTGGGTTTGCCGGCGGAGCTTCGCCCACTACGACGTGCAGAGCATGCTCTTCGACCTCAACGCCGTGGCCGCCAACCGCGCCGTGGTGGCCCAGCGCCGAAACACCACCACGGGAGCCTCGGCGGCTTCGGCGGCCACCGCGCGGCCCGGCGGGCCGGATCCGGCCTTGGCCAGCACCGAGGACCTGAACGGCAAGGAGAACCTGGAGCACGACGTCGGGGATAACACCAGCAACGAGCTCCTGCTCAGCTGCCCCCATTTCCGCAACGAGATCGGCGGCGGGGGCGAGCGCAACGTCAGCTTCTCCAGGGCTTCGGGGGGCTCAATCGGTGGCAGCACGGTGGGCGACGGGGGGTTCCCGGAGCCCAGCCTCGACGCCCGGCCCACCAACGCCGGCATTTCGGTGCTGGAGGTGCCCAAGGAGCTGCAGAGGAACCCCAACAGGCTCAAGCACTACAGCGTCGAGCACGTGGACCTCGGCGCCCGCTACTACCGGGACCATTTCCACGGCAAAGGTGGGGACGCGGCGGCGCCGAAACGTTGCGGGGTGGTGAGGTGGAGGTGCTCGGGGGGGCTTCGAGACCACCCCAAAGCCTTTTTTTGAAGGGTTTGGGGTGCATCGCCGCTCGTTCCGTCCTGTTTGTGGGAATGGGAACGGGGACGGCGTGGAACTGGGAGGTCTGGTGGGACTGGGTGGGGTGGAAGGTCCCACAGCTCGTCTGTCCCTACACCTCCTTCGTCCCCGTTTGCTTGCAGAGCACTCCAACTACTTCGGGGTGGACGAGAAGCTGGGCCCCGTGGCCGTCAGCATCAAGAGGGAGAAGCTGGAGGACCACAAGGAGCACGGCCCCCAGTACCAGTACAGGATCATCTTCCGGACCAGTGAGGTGCGTTGGCGCGCTCTTCGCCCCCTTGGGTGCCTTAAAACCAGTTCCTAAAGGGGCTGGGAGTGGGGCACACTTGTGGGTCCGTCCCCATCCTGTCATCGTTGTCCCCCCCGTCCCCATTTTGGGGCTGTCCCCATCCTGCTCGCCACCATCATCGTCCCCTTCTCAGCTCCTTCCCCATCCCATCATCACTGACCCCATCTTGGGGTCTCGTTCACCATTGTCCCCATCTCAGGTCCATCATCATCCTCATCGTTCCCCTCTTGGGCCTGTCCCCGTTGTTCTTGAGACCTTCCTTGTCCCATCATCATCCTCGCCTTGGATCCATCCCATTGCCATCATCCTCATCATTGTCCCCACCTCGCATCTGTCCCCATCCCGTTGTCCTAATCGTCATCCCCACCTCGGGTTCATCCCCATCATCATCTTCACCTTGGATCTGTCCCCATCCCATTGTCCCCGTCATCGTCCCCACCTCATGTCCATCCCCATCCTATTGTCCCCATCTCAGATCCGTCCCAATCCTATCATCCCCATCATCATCCTTACCTCAAATCTGTCCCCATCCCATTGTCCCCATCATCATCCTCACCTCGGATCCATCCCCATCCCATCCTTCTCATCATCATCTCCACCTCGGATCCATCCCATCACCCCCATCATCATCCCATTATCGTCCCCACCTTGGATCTGTCCCCATCCCATCATCCCATTATCATCCCAGTATCATCCCCACCTTGGCTCCATCCCCATCCCATCTTCCCCAGCTTGGATCCATCCCCATCCCATCACTCCCATCATCATCCCAGTATCATCCCCATCTTGGACCCATCCCATTCTTCTCATCCTCTTGTCCCCATCCCATCATCCCCACCTTGGGTCCATCCCCATCATCATCCTCACCTTGAATCCGTCACCATCCTATTGTCCCCACCTTGGGTCCATCCCCATCCCATTATTGTCCCCACCTTGGCTCTATCCCCATCCCATCATCCCATTATCATCCCAACCTCGTCCCCACCCCATCACCCCCATCATCACCCCATCATCACCCCCACCTTGCCTCCATCCCCACCCCATCACCCCCATCCCCATCCCATCATCACCCCCACCCTGCGCCCATCCCCACCCCTCTCCCCTCCCCTCCCCGTGCCCCCCCCCCCGGCTCACCCACCCCCTTTTTCACCCCGTAAAGCTCACCACCCTGCGCGGCTCCATCCTGGAGGACGCCACCCCCACCGCCACCAAGCACGGCACGGTGCGGGGGCTCCCGTTGAAGGACGCCCTGGAGTACGTCGTCCCCGAGCTCAACATCCACTGCCTGCGCCTGGCCATGAGCACCCCAAAAGTCACCGAGCAGCTCCTCAAGCTCGACGAGCAAGGGGTGAGCGGGATCTGGGGGTCTCGGGGGGGCGGGCGAGGGGGTCCCGGTGACAAATATCCCCCGGCGGTGGCCCCCATCACGGTGGTGCCGCGGCAACTGGTGGTGATTTGTGCGTTTTTGACCCTAAATCTCTTGGTCGCCTTCTTGGCTTGACGATCCGTGGGGTTGGGGTGGGAGGGGGGGATACGCGGCCCCCTTTTTGGGGTGCTGACCCCCTCCCCGCAGCTCTGCCGGCGGCACAAGGTGGGCATCCTGTACTGCAAAGCCGGGCAGAGCTCGGAGGAGGAGATGTACAACAACGAGGACGCGGGGCCGGCCTTCGAGGAGTTCCTCTCGCTGCTGGGGGAGAAAGTTTGCCTCAAAGCCTTCAGCAAGTACGCCGCGCAGCTGGACACCAAAAGTGAGCGACGGGGACGGATTTTTTGGGGTTCTCCTCAAAATTTGGGGCTTCGATTGAGGATTTGGGGCCGCCCAAATCCTTGACTGCCTGTTTTCCCCCCCCCGCAGCCGACTCAACGGGCACCCACTCGCTCTACACCACCTACCAGGACTACGAGATCATGTTCCACGTCTCCACCATGCTGCCCTACACCCCCAACAACCGGCAGCAGGTACCCCAAAACCCCCCCCCGAGGCTCCACACCTCATCCGTTTGTCCTTCCATCCCTCATACACCCCCCCTTTTTTTTTTTTTTGGCTTCTTTTCCCCCCTCTCCAGCTGCTGAGGAAGAGGCACATCGGCAACGACATCGTCACCATCATCTTCCAGGAGCCCGGCGCCCTGCCCTTCACCCCCCAAAACGTCCGATCGCACTTCCAGCACGTCTTCATCATCGTCCGAGCCCACAGCCCTTGCACCGATAACGTCTGCTATAGGTGAGCCCCCCCCGGATAACCCCATTTCACCCTCCAAATCCCCCCCACTGCGCTTTGGGGTCAAATTTTGGGGGCGTTTTCTCCCCCCCGAGAGGTTTCTCCCCCTACTCCTTCTTCCTCAAAGTGCCCCGAGGACCCGTAATTAATTTTCTGCTTCGCCTCCCCCAAGCGTGGCCGTGACCAGGTCCAAAGACGTGCCCCCCTTCGGCCCCCCCATCCCCAACGGCGTCACCTTCCGCAAGTCCGACGTCTTCCGAGACTTCTTGCTGGCCAAGGTGATCAACGCGGAGAACGCCGCCCACAAGTCGGACAAATTCCACACCATGGCCACCCGCACGCGGCAGGAGTACCTCAAGGACCTGGCCGAGAACTGCGTCACCAACACGCCCATCGATTCGGCCGGGAAGTTCAACCTCATCTCCTTGGCCTCCAAAAAAAAGGAGAAGACCAAAGCCCGGGCGGGCGCCGAGCAGCACAGCGCCGGGGCCATCGCCTGGCGCGTCTCCGCTCAGGATTTCGCCCGCGGGGCCGAGATCTCCTGCGCCTTGGGCATCTCCAACGAGTTCGTGGTGCTGCTCGACCTGGCCGCCAAGGAGGTGGTCTTCAACTGCTTCTGTGGGGACGTCATCGGCTGGACCGCCGACGCCTCCACCCTCAAGATCTTCTACGGCCGCGGCGACCACATCTTCATCCGGGCGGCCGAGGGCGGCCCCGAGGACGTCAAGGAGATTGTGCAGAGGTTGAAGGTGAGTGTCTTGGGGTCGTGGAGCTCCTCCATCCCCGTGGAGGAGGAGATTTGGGGCCGTGGAGCTCTTCCATCCCCGTGGAGGAGGAGATTTGGGTTGGGTTGAGTTGGGTTGGGTTAGGTTGAATTGGGTTGGGTTAGGTTGAGTTGGGTTTGGTTGCGTTGAGTTGGGTTGAGTTGAGTTGGGTTTGGTTGCGTTGGGTTGAGTTGGGTTGATTTGAGTTGGGTTGAGTTGAGTTGGGTTGGGTTGGGTTGAGTTGCGTTGGGTTGAGTTGAGTTGGGTTCGGTTGCGTTGAGTTGGGTTGGGTTGAGTTGGGTTGGGTTCGGTTGAGTTGAGTTGGGTTGAGTTGAGTTGGGTTCGGTTGCGTTGAGTTGGGTTGGGTTGAGTTGAGTTGGGTTCGGTTGGGTTGGGTTGGGTTGAGTTGGGTTGAGTTGAGTTGGGTTCGGTTGGGTTGAGTTCGGTTGAGTTGGGTTGAGTTGGCTTGGCTTGAGTTGGGTTCCTTTCGGCGCGCGTCAACGGCGACGAGTGGCCGTGCCCTTCTTGCAGGTGACGACGGCGGGCTGCGAGACGGTGGACATGACCTTGAGGCGCAACGGGCTGGGCCAGCTGGGTTTCCACGTCAAATACGACGGCACGGTGGCCGAGGTGGAGGATTACGGCTTCGCCTGGCAGGCCGGGCTGCGGCAGGGCAGCCGCCTGGTGGAGATCTGCAAGGTGGCCGTGGTGACCCTCAGCCACGAGCAGATGATCGACCTCCTGCGCACCTCCGTCACCGTCAAGGTGGTCATCGTCCCGCCCCACGAGGACGGGGCGCCGCGCAGGTGAACCCCCCATCCCGTTCCTCGTTACGGCTTTTTGGGGTTTTGCTGCTGGAGAAATTCGGGGCCGGGTTCCCACCGGGGTGTTTTTTGGGGCTCAGTTCCCACCAGGGTGTTTTTTTGGGGCTGGGTTCCCACCACGGTGTTTTTTGGGGCCGGGCTCCCCAGGGCGTTTTTGGGGCCTCGGCTTCCAGGGTGATTTTTGGGGCTCAGCTCCCCCAAGGCACTTTTTGGGGCTTAGCTACCCGGGGCGTTTTTGGGGCTGGGTTCCCACCGGGGTGTTTTTTTGGGGTGGGTTTTCACCAGGGTGTTTTTTTGGGGCTGGGTTCCCACCACGGTGTTTTTTGGGGCCGGGCTCCCCAGGAGCATTTTTGGGGCCTCGGCTTTCAGGGTGATTTTTGGGGCTCAGCTCCCCCAAGGGCATTTTTGGGAGCTCAGCTCCTCAGGGTGTTTTTGGGGCCTCAGCTTCCAGGGCACTTTTAGGGCTCTGCTCCCCAGGGGCACTTTTGGGGGACTCTGCTCCCTGGGGTGTTTTTGGGGGCTCCCCGGGACATTTTGGGGTTCAGCCCCTGGGGCAAACCGGGGTCTCCGAGGTGTGCAGGGAGACAGAATTGCCATCAGGGACCCCGTTCCCATCCCCTCCATCCTTACAAACCCTAATTAGAGCAATTAAGGCTGGTTTAATGACAGGATTTGGAGGCTAGCCCCCCTCAGACCCCATCCCTGCAGAATTTCGGGGACGGGGGCAATTTTGGGTCTCGCTCAACAACCAAAGGGGCCGGGATCTTCAAGGGGGGGGTCGTCCCCGTCCCTAAATCCCCAAATCCTTGTGTCCTTTTAGGGGCTGGGCCGAATCGGTGGAGCTGAGCAGCTCCGAACCCAAAGGCGAAGCCGACAGCGGGCGACCCCCTTACCGCAGCAGCTCGGGGTGGCAGTGGAGCGGCCCCGCGTCCCACAACGCCCCCCCCCCGGCCACCGCTGGCCACGGGCAACCCCTCGGTGGCAGCAGGGCCACCAAACAGCCCCCGGTGTCCTACCGCGAGGTGCAGCCCCCGCACGCCAAGAGGTGAGGACACGAGGGATTTTGGGGGGGGGGGGAAGCTTTGGGGCTTTTGGGGGGCGTTTTGGGGGTGCCGTGACCCCCCTTTTTCTCCTCGCCCCGATACCCCAGACCCGTCAGCTTCCCCGAAAGCCCCCACCCCAACGCCTCGACGCCGGTCGGAGCCGAGAGGTCGCAGCCTTACCGGCAACCCTCGGGGAGCTTCTCGGCGCCTGCCACCGCCACCTACGCTCGCTATAAACCCTCTCCGGAAAGGTTTGTGGGCTCCGCGCCCCCCCTTAAAAAAAAATAAAAAATCACCGCTTTTTCCCTTTTATGGGATGGCCCCAAAACGAGGAGAAAAGCCCCAAATGCCACTTGTTGTCCCCTTGTAGGTATGCGGCCCCGCAGCGGGCGCTGCTGCCCTTCGAGCCCCACGGTGGCCACGATGTCCCCTCCAGCGGAGATTCGTCCTCGGGGGGGCTCAGCAGCCACGAGAGCACCATGGAGAGGCACAAACCCGGTGAGAAAAGTGGTTTTTGGGGGGGGGCAAAGGCAGGAAAACCCATCCTGGGGGGCGCAAAACCCAACCCAGGGGGGAAAAAATCCAGCTTGGGGTGCGCAAAATTTGGCTCAGGGGCGCAAAATCCGGCTTGGGGGGGGAAAAACCCATCCGTGGGGGGGTAAAACCCATCCCAGGGGGGCACAAAACCCGGCTTGGGGGTGCAAAACTCAACCCAGGGGGGGCAAAACCCCTCCTGGGGGGGCAAAACCCCTCCTGGGGGGGGCAAAACCCAACCTGGTGGGACAAAACCCATCCCGGGGGGCGCAAGACCCCTCCTGGGGGGGGAAAAACCCATCCCGGGGGGGCAAAACCCAGCTTGGGGTGTGCAAAATTTGGCTTGGGGGGGCAAAACCCAACCGGGGGGGGGGGCAAAACCCATCAGGAGGGGGCACGAAACCCAACTTGGGGGGGCAAAACCCAACTGGGCTGGGACCAGAACCGCCCCCAAATATTTTGGGGACGAGGGTCCCGGGCTGGGGGGGAGGTGGCCCCGGTGCCCCCCCCCCCCCCATTTTGGTGACGCCGGGGGGGGGTTTTGGGACTCGTTGCAGAGCCGCTGTGGCACGTGCCCGCCCCGTCCAGGCTGGGGGGCAAGCGGGCCAGCAGGCAGGAGGCCACGGGCAAGGACTCGCCCAGCCGGCACCCAAAGGTGAGGGGCCGTCACCCTGGGGGGCTGGGGTACCCCCCCAGTGCCTTGGGGACTTGGGGGGGGGCTCTGGGACCCCCCCAGTTTCATTTTGGGGCACCTCAAGCCCTTTGGGAGGGGCTCTGGGACCCCAAAGCTTGATTTTAAGGGGGGCTCTGGGACCCCAGATTTAATTTTGGGGCACCCTCAGCATCTTGGGGGGGGGGCTATGGGACCCCAAATTTAATTTTGGGGCACCCCCAGTCCCTTGGGGGGGGGCTCTGGGACCCCCCAGCTTCATTTTGGGGCACGCTCAGTGCTTTGGGGGGGGCTCTGGGACCCCAAATCTAATTTTGGGGCACCCTCAGTCCCTTGGGGGGGGCTCCTGGACCCAAAATTTAATTTGGGGGCACCCTCAGCCCTTTGGGGGGGGCTCTAAGACCCCCCCATCTTCATTTCCCCCCCCCCAAACCCTTTTTATGCCCTCAACCCCCCCCAATCTTCATTTTACCCCCCCCAACCCCATTTTTTCACCCCCTAAGCCCCCCCAGGGCTCCTTTTCACCCCCTCCAAGCCCTTTTTTAGGACTGGGGGGCGGCTTTAGGAGCCCCCCCCTCACTTTTTGCCCCCCCAACCCCTTTTAATGCTTTCAACCCCCCCCCCAATCTTCCTTTCACCCCCCCAAACCCCATTTTTTCACCCCCTAAGCCCCCCCAGGGCTCCTTTTCACCCCCTCCAACCCCTTTTTTAGGGCTGGGGGGGGGTCTGGGAGCCCCCCCCTCACTTTTTGTGTCCCCCCCCCCCAGCCCGAAGCCCCCTACTCCAGCCACTCGAGCAGCAACACCCTCTCCAGCAACGCCTCCAGCAGCAGCCACGACGAGCGCTGGTTCGACCCCCCCGACCCCCCCGACCCCCCCGACCCCGACCCCCAAATCTCCAAAGGGGGCGGGGGCGGCGGGGGGGGGGCTTCCAGCGACAGCGGCATCGACGCCCCCCTCTACGCCCCCAAATCTTCCCGGCCGGCCGCCCCCACCCAGAGGGAAAAAATCCCCAAAGGGTACGGGGAGGAGGAGCCCCCCCCCGCCAAGGGCTACCAGCGGCCCAGGGGCTGCTTGCCGCCCCCCCCCGCCGCCAGCCCCGACCCCTTCAAGCAAGCCAGGTAACGAGACCCCCCCCCAGACCCCCCCAAATTCCTTTTGACCCCCCCCAACCCTCTTTGACCCCCCCCCCAAATCCCTTTTGACCCCCCTGAACCCCCCTTGACCCCCCCATTGACCCCCTTTGACCCCCCCCAACCCCCTTTGACCCCCCCGAATCCCCTTTGACCCCCCCCAACCCCCTTTGACCCCCCCCTTTTTATTTTATTTATTTCATTTTATTTTATTTATTTTATTTTTTTAATTTTAATTTAATTTTAACTTATTTTTTATTTTATCAACTTTTTATTTTTTTAAATTTTATTTTAATTTTTTATTTATTTTTATTTTATTTTTTTAATAATTTTAATTTAAATTTATTTTAATTTTTTATTTTTTATTTTTTAATTAAAAAATAATTTTAATTTTATTTTAATTTTATTTAATTTTTATTTTATTATTTTTTAAAAAATAATTTTAATTTAATTTTAATTTTAATTTTATTTTTATATTTTTTAATTTTATTATTATTTTTTTTAATTTTAATTTAATTTAAATTTAATTTAATTTTTTTTTTTTCTTCTTCTTTTTTTCCTGCAGCTCCCGGGGGGGCCCCAAAGGCCCCGCGGAGCCCCCCCGCCCCCCCGGCTCCTTCCAGCTCTCCGCCTCCGTCCCCAAATCCTTTTTCTCCAAGCAGCCCGGCAGGACCAAACCCGGCTGGAAACGGGGCGACGACCCCCCCGCCCGCCCCACAGCCTTCCCCGACCCCAAAAAGTAAGGGGGGACCCCACGGGGGGGGCTCAGCTGGGACCCTACAGGTTTTAGGAGGGGTTTGGGGGGGGGTGCGGGGGGGTGGGTGATTCGGTTTTGGGGTTCAAAGTGGTGAAAGGGCTTTGTGCGCCCCAAAAATCCCCTATAAATCTCCTGAGAGCTCTCTGCACCCCATAAATCCCCCAAAGAGCTTCGTGCACCCCAAAAATGCAACCCCATAAATCCCCCAACAGCTTTCTGCACCCCATAAATCCCCCAAGAGCTTTGTGTACCTCCTAAATCCCCCCTAAATCCCCCAAAGAGCTTCATACCCTATAAATCCCCCAAGAGCCTCATACACCCCCTAAATCCCCCATAAATACCCAAGAGATTTGTACACCCCATAAATAACCCCTAAATCCCCCAAAGAGCTTCATGCACCCCAAAAATCCCATCCCATAAATCCCCCAAGAGCTTTCTGCACCCCATAAATCCCCC